>NC_057798.1:771927001-771929734 GCF_018294505.1 Triticum aestivum | reverse complement strand
TTGTAAAAAGCAAAATAAAATGAATAAAAACATCAAAAATTGAAATCCTTCCAAATGTAGTTATGTTACTACATGTACTGGTTAGGAAAATTTAAAAACTTAAATTTGGACATGTTTTGTAAAAAGTGTAGGGAAAATGTAAAACGGCTATAACTTTTGCATACGATGTCAGAAAAAAAGTATAATATATCAAAATGTTCAGCATGAAAATCCGCATCCGAACATGCATTTCTTGCTACACAACAACTAATGACATGCACGGATATGATGTCCTATCTCTTGAGGGGCCTATGTATTCACAATTCTTAAATGACCCCCAAAAGAAAATTTGATGAAGGAAATACAGGTTAACACTTCTAGCATGACATCCCTACACTATATATGTGTGTATGTATGCTTTCATGAACTTGCTTTGAGAACGGAATTACATGTACATCAAGAGTGATAATGCTCGTGGAGGTGTGTCATGCTGGGGTTACATCTCTTCTAGACCCCAATCAAGATATTTGTTAGTCTTGAGATACTGGAGGAAAACAAAGAAATTAGAAGGCATTTCACTCTTTTTATATCTTGCTTGTTGTATGATGAAAGCTTCTTCACGTGTTGTCTCCTCAAGGTATTTCTAGTACAGTGTGACAAATACCCTTAGCAAAATTATGCCACGAAATTTGCCGGGAAACGAAAACTGGTATGTCCAATCGGCTTCTTCTCCTGCCGTCGATTTTTATAGCATTTACAATGATGACGATAGTTAACGTGAAGGCTGCTAATATCTCATTGCTCTGAACTTAATACTTGTACGAAGGTGTTTGCAGAACACACATATTTTCCTTTTGAAGACATTCCAAATTTCTTTGTACACAATGATTCAAGCATTTGCACCTTCATCGCAAAAAAAAGTATTTGCACCTCATAATAGAGAAGTCATATGATATAGATCCCTAATAAAAAGAACACAAATTTATTTGTAAATTTATTTACATTGAGTACAATTTTTAGCGGATATCAATTACCACGCTACAGGATCAGCCGAGATGGTGCGACCAGAACCGCACCCAAGTCAGCCCCTACTCTACCATCGCCCTCTGCCTCTCCAGACTAAAGGCTTGAAGGAAAACATGTGTGGATGTGTTATCGATCCTCTCCCATCCCGTTGCTCCATCAATTTTAATTGTGATGTTTCTGTAGGTGACTCTGTAGGTGATGAGGTCATCAGTTCATGGTATGAAGTTTTTTTTTCATGGCAATACTTGTCTCATTTATATTGTAAAAATCAAAGTAGAAGTCGTGTAAGGACTGACATGGCAAAATGAAAAGATAGCAGAATATTTCTGAGCTTGACACCAACGCCCGTCAGTTGCCTCTGACATCACCACAGCAGCCACAAAAAATTTTATAATGGATCACCTCCTCACCCGAGCTCTACACGACTCCATCGCTGATATGTAGCTTTGTAGGCCTCCAATTTGGCTCACTAAAAGTGAAGACATTACCGTTGAACAAATCAGACCAGTGCAACGCCCCTGACACTCATCGAACTCCAGATCTAGCATTTAACCACGACTAAGATGTCGAAGGAGGAAACCACAATTGTCATTCATCAACAACAAACCCAGCACACATTCCGTCTTCCAGATGTCGTTTATTCAAACCACAATCTGCATCCGCTTCAGGACTACCTCCCAAGCTCCGCGCTGACGTTGGAACAGAAGGAAATGACAGACGATTCTTAGCAAGATATTTTCTGCAAGCACTGAAACTATCGGTAAATAGATAGTTTGATAACAAGATAATTTGTAACGAGTAACAAGTAACAATAGTAACTACAGTGCAGCAATGTAGGCCAATCTTTTTTGTAGCAAGGGACAGGCCAGAACAGTCTCTTATAATAAGTAAAGCATTCTTGAGGACACACGGGGATTTCATCTAGTCACTTTCATCATGTTTGTTCGATTCATGTTCATTACTTTGATAATTTGATATGTGGGTGGACAGGTGCTTGGATGTTTTTCTTACATGAACATGCCCCCCACTTATTATTAACCCCTCTCTCAAGCATCCACAATTACGAAAGAAGAATTAAGATAAATCTAACCATAGCATGAAACATATGGATCCAAATCAGCCCCTCACAGAATAGCTCATAAACTAGGGGTTAAGCTGTTGGGGAACGTACTAATTTCAAAAACTTTCCTACGCACAAGCTAGATCATGGTGATGCATAGCAACGAGCGGGGAGAGTGAGTCCACGTACCCTCGTAGACCGAAAGTGGAAGCGTTAGCACAACGCGGTTGATGTAGTCGTACATCTTCATGATCCGACCGATCCAAGTACCGAACGTACGGCACCTCCGAGTTCAGCACACGTTCAGCTCGATGACGTCCCGCGAACTCCGATCCAGCAGAGCTTCACAGGAGAGTTCTATCAGCACGACGGTGTGATGACGGTGATGATGTTGCTACTAACGTAGGGCTTCGCCTAAGCACCGCTACAATATGACCGAGGTGGAATATGGTGGAGGGGGGCACTGTACACGGTTGCGAGAGATCAACAGATCAACTTGTGTGTAGAGGTGCCCCCTGCCCCTGTATATAAAGGAGCAAGGGGGGAGGCAGTCGGCCAAGGAGGAGGGTGCGCCAAGGGGGGAGTCCAACTCCCACCGGGAGTAGGACTCCTCCTTCCCTTGTTGGAGTAGGAGAGGGGAAGGAAGGGAGAGAGGAGAGGAAGGAAAG
>NC_057798.1:771913697-771926623 GCF_018294505.1 Triticum aestivum | reverse complement strand
TACTCCGGTATATGTGCGAAACCTTCCGAAACCATTCTGGTGTCCGAACATAGTCATCCAATATATCGATCTTTACGTCTCGATCATTTCGAGACTCCTCGTCATGTCCATGATCATATTCGGGACTCCGAACTACCTTCGGTACATCAAAACACAAAAACCCATAATACCGATCATCACCGAACTTTAAGCATGCGGACCCTATGGGTTCGAGAACTATGTAGACATGACTGAGACTCGTCTCCGGTCAATAACCAATAATGGAACCTGGATGCTCATATTGGCTCCCACATATTCTATGAAGATCTTTATCGGTCAAACCGCATAACAACATACATTGTTCCCTTTGTCATCGGTATGTTACTTGCCCGAGATTCGATCGTCGGTATCTCAATACCTAGTTCAATCTCGTTACCGGCAAGTCTCTTTACTCGTTATGTAATGCATCATCCCGCAACTAACTCATTAGTCACATTGCTTGCAAGGCTTATAGTGATGTGCATTACCGAGAGGGCCCAGAGATACCTCTCCGACAATCGGAGTGACAAATCCTAATCTCGAAATACGCCAACTCAACAAGTACCTTCGGAGACACCTGTAGAGCACCTTTATTATCACCCAGTTATGTTGTGACCTTTGGTAGCACACAAAGTGTTCCTCTGGTATTTGGGAGTTGCATAATCTCATAGTCATAAGAACATGTATAAGTCATGAAGAAAGCAATAGCAACATTCCAAACGATCAAGTGCTAAGCTAACGGAATGGGTCAAGTCAATCACATCATTCTCTAATGATGTGATCCCGTTAATCAAATGACAGCTCATGTCTATGGCTAGGAAAATTAACCATCTTTGATTCAACGAGCTAGTCAAGTAGAGGCATACTAGTGACACTTTGTTTGTCTATGTATTCACACATGTACTAAGTTTCTGGTTAATACAATTCTAGCATGAATAATAAACATTTATCATGAAATAAGGAAATAAATAATAACTTTATTATTGCCTCTAGGGCATATTTCCTTCATAAGCTTCTGTCATTCTAGCAACACATCATCTAATAATTACTCCATAATGCCTTCCCTTAGGCCCAAAGATGATGAAGTGTCATGTAGTCGATGTTCACATGACACCACTAAAGGAAGCAACAATATGCATATCATCAAAATATCGAGCGAATACCAAATTCACATGATTAATTATGGCAAGACTTCTCCCATGTCCTCAAGAACAAAAGTAACTACTCACAAATCATATTCATATTCAAGACCAGAGGGCTATTGAATAGCATCATGGATCTGAACATATATCCATCAAATAAACCAACTAGCATCAACTACAAGATGTAATCAACACTACTAGCAACCCACAGGTGTCAATTTGAGGTTTTGAGACAAATATTGAATACAAGAGATGAACTAGGATTTGAGATGAGATGGTACCGGTGAAGATCTTGATGAAAATTGGTCCACCCATGGTGATAGGGTTTTTGGTGATGACGATGGCTTTGATTTTCCCCTCCCAGAGGGAAGACTCCCTGGCGGAATTGCTCCACCGGAGAGCAAAAGTGCGCCTACCTAGGTTCCGCCTCGAGATGACGGCGCTTCGTCCCGAAAGTCCTCTCTTTATTTTTTTTCTAGGGCAAATGAGATTATATACCAGAAGATGGGCCACCGAGGCTGGCTAGGAGCCCCACAAGCCACCAGGGTGCGCCCAGTGGGGTGGGCGTGCCCTGGTGCCTTGTGGGAACCTGGGTGGCCTCCTCTGGTATTTCTTTTCTCCAATATTTTTTATTTATTCCAAAGTAATTCTCCGTGAAATTTCAGCTCATTCGGAGATGTGTGGAATAGGTATCTCTAACATAGTTTTTTTATGTCCAAATTCCAGCTGCCGGCAATCTCCCTCTTCATGTAAATCTTGCAAATTAAGATAGAAAAGGCATTAAAATTGTTGCACAAAGTATTATATTGATCAAAAACATTGTAAATAAGAGTAGGAAAACATGATGCAAAATGAACGTATCAACTCCCCCAAGCTTAGACCTGGTTTGTCCTCAAGCGAAAGCCGACATAAAAAATTATGTCCACATGTTTAGACAAAGAGGTGTCGATAAAATAATACAAAACATAGAAGCATCATGATCATTATTATAACAACAATATGTAATCATAGAACTCCTCATGAGCAAGTAAAAATTAATCACAACAACAAATTACAAAGCATAAACTTTCCTGAAAACTAACAAACTATTTTCTCAGTCAACAAGGCAATTACAATTCATCATATTGTCAGGAAGAGTCTCATGTAGGAGCTTTTATTTTAGCAAGTCCACATACTCAACTATCATTTAGTCTTCTATGATTGCTAATAGTCATGCCATATTTATGGAGCAAAAGTTTTAGCCAAACACATAGAAAGATAGGGGCTTATAATTTTGCCTCCCATTTTTACCTCAAGGGTAACGTCAACAATAATAACTCATGATCACCCACATCCAACTGGATATATGTGACTAGATCCAGGGGTGGACCTACATTAGCCCTCCCGGTGTCATGGGACACCGGGTAAATGTCATGCTTACGCTATATGAGGTCCATATTTCTAGGCTGGACACCGGTAATTTTTTGAACTGGACACTAGACATCCCAGCCATTAAGCAGTGAGGCAGTGCAGCCCACGTAGACGTAGGCACCAGTGGTCAATTCCCATCTGTCTAGCTAGCTAACGTGCACGCACCCAGATCTAGTGTTGAGGAATGTTGCATGGGAAACAAAAAATTTCCTATGGTCACCAAGATCAATCTAGGAGATGACTATGTACGAGAGGAGAGATTGCATGCACATACCCTCGTAGATCGCTTAGTAGAAGCGTTAAGAAACACCGTTGATGTAGCCGAACGTCTTTGCTATCCAATCACGATCTGTCCAGCGAACTCCGATCCAAGTGCCGAACGGATGGCACCTCCATGTTCAACACACGTACGGCTTGATGACGCCTTCACCTCCTCAATCCAGCGAGCGATGGCGAAGTAGTAGATCAAGTCCTCCGGCAGCACTAGGCGTGGTGGCGGTGGTGATGGAGAAATCTCGGCAGAGCTTCGCTAAGAACCACGGAGAAGAAGATGGCTACGAGGGAGAGGGAGGGCGGCGCCATGGCATAGATGGGTGCGGCTGCCCTCCCTCTACCCCTCTATATATAGGGGGAAGGGAGGAGGAGGGGCGCCCTAGGATTCCCTAGGGTGGGCGGCGGCCACCAGGGGAAAACCTAGATGGGTTTTGGTGCCCCTCCCCCTGCCCCCAGGAGCTTTGGGCCCCAAGGCAAAGGGGGTGGCTACCCTAGGGGAGCGCCCCACCCCTTCTAATTATGTGGGAAAGGGTGAGGGAGGAGCATAGCCCCTCAGTGGGCTAGTTTTCCCCCTCCCCTTGGCCCATGGGCCTCCCCAACACTTGTCGGGGTCTTCCGAAACCCCTTTCAGTGATGATGGTCATCACCCGGTACCCCCGGAACAATTTCGGACTCCAATACCCTTCGTCCAATATATCAATCTTCACCTTCAGACCATTCCGGAGTTCCTCATCACATCTAGGATCTCATTCGGGACTCCGAACAACCTTAGGTAACCACCATAATGACTCAACTATACTTATATGGTCACCAAATGTTAAGTGTGTAGACCCTGCGGGTTCGAGAACTATGGAGACATGATCGAGACACCTCTACGGTCAATAACCAATAGAAAGACCTAGGTGCCCATATTGGTTCCTAAACATTCTACGAAGATCTTATCAGTCGAACCTCGATGTCAAGGATTCAGCTAATCCCGTATGTAGTTCCCTTTGTCTATCGGTATGTGATAACCCACAAGTATATATAGGGGATCGCAACAGTTTTCGAGGGTAGAGTATTCAACCCAAATTTATTGATTCAACACAAGGGGAGCCAAACAATATTCTCAAGTATTAGCAGTTGAGTTGTCAATTCAACCACACCTGGATAACTTAATATCTGCAGCAACGTATTTAGTAGCAAAGTAGTATGATAGTAATGGTAACAGTAGCAAAATTAAAGATAGCAGTTTTGTAGTAATTGAACAGTAGCAACGGAAAAGTAAATAAGCGAAGCACAATATGTGAAAAGCTCGTAGGCATTGGATTAGTGATGGATAATTATGTCGGATGTGATTCCTCATGTAATAGTTATAACATAGGGTGACACACTAGCTCCAGTTCATCAATGTAATGTATGCATGTATTCCGAATATAGTCATACGTGCTTATGGAAAAGAACTTGCATGACATCTTCTGTCCTACCCTCCCATGGCAACGGGGTCCTAGTGGAAACTAAGGGATATTAAGGCCTCCTTTTAATAGAGAACTGGACCAAAGCATTAGCATTTAGTGAATACATGAACTCCTCAAACTACGGTCATCACCGAGAAGTATCCCTATTATTGTCACTTCGGGGTTGCTGGATCGTAACACATAATAGGTGACTATAGACTTTCAAGATAGGATCAAGAACTCACATATATTCATGAAAACATAATAGGTTCAGATCTGAAATTATGGCACTCGGTCCCTAGTGACAAGCATTAAGCATAGCAAAGTCATAGCAACATCAATCTCAGAACATAGTGGATACTAGGGATAAAATTCTAACAAAACTAACTTGATTACATGGTAAATCTCATCCAACCCATCACCGTCCAGCAAGCCTGTGATGGAATTACTTACGCACGGCGGTGAGCATCATGAAATTGGTGATGGAGGATGGTTGATGATGACAACGGCGACGAATCCCCCTCTCCGGAGCCCCGCGGACTCCAGATCAGCCCTCCCGAGAGAGATTAGGGCTTGGTGGCGGCTCCGTATCATATAACGCGGTGAAACTTTCTCTCTGATTTTTTTCTCCGCGAAACGGAATATATAGAGTTGGAGTTGAGGTCGGTGGAGCACCAGGGGGCCCACGAGACAGGGGGGTGCGGCCAGGGTGAGGGGGCGCGGCCCCACCCTCGTGGACAGGGTGTGGGCCCCCTGGCCTTGATTCTTTCACCAGTATTTTTTATATTTTCGAAAAGTTATCTCCATGGATTTTTAGGTCATTCCAAGAACTTTTGTTTTCTGCACAATAAACAACACCATGGCAGTTCTGCTGAAAACAGCGTCAGTCCGGGTTAGTTTCATTCAAATCATGCAAATTAGAGTCCAAAACAAGGGCAAAAGTGTTTGGAAAAGTAGATACATTGGAGACGTATCAACTCCCCCAAGCTTATACCTTTTCTTGTCCTCAAGCAATTCAGTTGATAAACTGAAAGTGATAAAGAAAAAAATTTACAAACTCTATTTGCTCTTGTTGTTGTAAACATGTAAAACCAGCATTCAAGTTTTCAGCAAAGATTATGAACTAACCATATTCATAATAACACTTAGGTCTCATGTTTACTCATATCAATGGCATAATCAACTAGCGAGCAACAATAATAAAACTCGGATGACAACACTTTCTCAAAACAATCATAATAGGATATAACAAGATGGTATCCCGCTAGCCCTTTCTGAGACCGCAAAACAAAAATGCAGAGCACCTTTAAAGATCAAGGACTGACTACACATTGTAATTCATGGTAAAAGAGATCCAGTCAAGTCATACACAATATAAACTAATAGTAATGCATGCAAATGACAGCGGTGCTCTGTTGTGGGTGCTTTTTAATAAGAGGGTGATGACTCAACATAAAAGTAAATAGATAAGCCCTTCGTAGAGGGAAGCAGGTATTTTTAGAGGTGCCAGAGCTTGATTTTAAAATAGAGATGAATAACATTTTGAGCGGTAATACTCCCCCACCACCAACAAGCTATGAGATGGCGATATCTTCCATGCTACATACATTATAGGCTATTCCCAAGAAGAATGGTAAAGTTTATACTCCCCCACCACCAACAAGCATCAATCCATGGCTTGCTCAAAACAATGAGTGCCTCCAACTAGCAACAACCCTGGGGGAGTTTTTTTAATTATTTTGATTTGCTTTGATCTTTTTGATCCTGGGATTAGGCATCCCGGTTACCAGCCATTTTCTCGTGAATGAGGAGCGGAGTCCACTCCTCTTAAGAATAACCCACCTAGCATGGAAGATACAGACAACCTTAGTTGAAACATGAGCTACTCGAGCATACAAAACAGAATTTCATTTGAAGGTTTGGAGTTTGGCACATACAAATTTACTTGGAACGGCAGGTAGATACCACATATAGGAAGGTATGGTGGACTCATATGCAACAACTTTGGGGTTTATGGAGTTTGGATGCACAAGCAGTGTTCCCGCTTAGTACAGGTGAAGGCTAGCAAAAGACTGGGAAGCGACCAACTGAGAGAGCGACAATAGTCATGAACATACATTAAAATTAATTTACACCGAGTGCAAGCATGAGTAGGATATAATCCACCATGAACATAAATATCGTGAAGGCTATGTTGATTTGTTTTCAACTACATGCGTGAACATGTGCCAAGTCGAGTCACTCAATTCATTTAAAGGAGGATACCACCCCATCATACCACATCATAACCATTTTAATAGCATGTTGGCACGCAAGGTAAACCATTATAAGCTCCTAGCTAATTAAGCATGGCATAAACAACTATAATCTCTAAATGTCATTGCAAACATGTTTATTCATAATAGGCTGAATCAGGAACGATGAACTCATCATATTTACCAAAACAAAAGAGGTCGAGTTCATACCAGCTTTTCTCATCTCAATCAGTCCACATATATCGTCATTATTGCCTTTCACTTGCACGACCAAATGGTGTGTATAATAATAATAGTGCATGTGCATTGGACTAAGCTGGAATCTACAAGCATTCAATTCAAGAGAGAAGCAAAGTAATATGGGCTCTAAGTTAAATCAACAATCATGCATATGAGAGCCACTAAACATTTTCAATATGGTCTTCTCCTCTCGACCCCCAAAGGAAAGAAAAGAAATAAAACTATTTACATGGGAAAGCTCCCAACAAGCAAAAGAAGAATGAGAAATCTTTTTGGGTTTTCATTTTAATTGCTACTACAAGCATGGAAATTAAACTAACTATTTTTTTGGTTTTCTTAAGGTTTATCAAACACACAAGAAGAAAGCTAGAAAAAGAAATTAAACTAGCATTGATAATACAATGAAAGAGTATGAGCACCGACAACTAGAATAGTGTTTGAACATGAATGTAAAGTCGGTGAGAAATACGTACTCCCCCAAGCTTAGGCTTTTGGCCTAAGTTGGTCGAATGCCAGGGGTCGCAACTACTCTCCCCGGTGTACTGAGATGCAGCAGCCAATGCCTCCTAAGCTGCGGCATGTTGGCGAGCTACCTCCGCTCTCCTCTCGTGTTTGGCTGCCTCCTCCCTGGTGACAACATATCTTTGTTTTGCCTGGTAATCAAAAAGGGAAGGAGCAGGGAGAGTAACATGGACAGCGCGACGTCTATTAAAGATTAGTCAATACTGGAGGAATTGTTCATCCCTCACAAGAAAAAAGTGCCTGACCATAGCGTCAAAATCTAAATAAGCGGCAGGCAACTCCATATCACCCTCACGTGGAGATACACCAAGATAATTAGCAACATGGGTCGCATAAATTCCTCCAAATAAATCTCCAAATATACCATCATTATGCAAGCTACGTGCAACTATTGCCCTCAAGTTGTAATCTTTATTACCTAATATAGCACTCTTGAGGACACAAAGATCAGGGACACACATGTGACAAACTTCATCTTTACCGTTAATGCATCTACCAATGAAGAGAGCAAAATAATGTATAGCAGGAAAATGAATGCTCCCTATGGTAGCTTGTGCTATATCCCTAGATTCTCCCATAGTGATACTAGCGATAAAGTCTTTATATTCAGATTTGTGGGGTTCATTAACATTGCCCCACTGTGGAAGTTTGGAAGCAGTTGTGAAATCTTCTAAGTCCATGGTATAAGATTCATCATAAATATCAAACAGGACATTCTGAGAATTATGCGAAGATGAATATTTAAATCTTCTCACGAATGAATCAGTCAATTGGTAGTACTGAGGACACTTATCTTCTATGAAGTCCTCAAGATCGGCATTATGCGCATATGCGTCAAATTCTGATGCCTGCATTGACCATAAACTCTTCTGACGTCCATTCACAAGACCGCACCTGGGCTTCCCTTGGTGGTTCATCGTCTTGCTCACGCATAGCACGCCTAGGTCCTCTCTTTGTTGAGGAACCACCTTGGTACATTCTCCTAGACATATTTCTTCCTCTGAAAAATTTCTGAAATTTTTAGTAACTTCAAAATAAAACTGAATCAAACTCAACAAGATCGATAGCAACTACTCCCACAAGTGCCTAGGGCCTATATCATGCATTAGAATTATTTGGGACCCCATAAATTTGACATGCAAGCTCAAGAACAGGGTCACCTATGTAGCAAAAATTTGCAATGAATAAAGCACTAGAACAAAAACTATTTGGACCAATGGAGGAATCACATATCAAGCAACAATCTCCCAAAGCAGTTTTGTGAATGGAGCTTTGAGCAAGGAGATCGAAAATCGCAGCAAAATGAGCTAGAACTCGTGCTTCAGCTGGATGGGGATTTTTTTGGGAGGAAGATGGAGTGTGTGGGTGTAGGAATAAGTGGAGGGGGGCCACCGTGGGCCCACGAGACAGGGGGCGCGCCCAGGGGGAGTGGGCGCGCCTAGGGGGAGTGGGCGCGCCCTGGACCCTCGTGGCCAGGTGCTTGCCCCCCCTGATGTGTTCTTAGTGCCTAAAATCCTGAAATATTCCATAAAAATTCATACTAAATTTGCAGGGCATTTGGAGCACTTCTATTTTCGGGATATTTTTTATTGCATGGATAATTCAGAAAACAGACAGATAATACTATTTTTGCTTTATTTATTCTAAATAACAGAAATTAAAAAAAGGGTATAGAAGGTGTGCCTTCTAGTTTCATCCATCTCATGATCATCGAAAGGAATCCACTAACAAGGTTGATCAAGTCTTGTTAACAAACTCATTCCCAATAACATGGAACTGGAGAAATTTCGAATAGCACTAGGTTACCTCAACAGGGATATGAACATCCCCAACAATAAGAATATCATATTTTTTTCTTGACAGTAGGGAGAGGAAATTCAAAACCTCCAATAATGATAGTTGGAACTTTTCCAATAGAATTGATGCTATGAACTTGAGGTTGTTTCCTCGGAAAGTGTATCGTATGATCATTACCATTAACATGAAAAGTGACATTGCCTTTGTTGCAATCAATACCAGTCCCTGCAGTATTCAAAAAGGGTCTACCAAGGATAATCGACATACTATCGTCCTCAGGAATATCAAGAATAACAAAGTCCGTTAAGATAATGACATTTTCAATCACAACAGGCACATCCTCACAAATACCGACAGGTATAGCAGTTAATTTATCGGCCATTTGCAAAGATATTTCAGTAGGTGTCAAATTATTCAATTCAAGTCTACGATATAAAGAGAGAAGCATAACACTAACACCGGCTCCAAGATCACATAAAGCCGTTTTAACATAGTTTCTTTTAATGGAGCACGGTATAGTTGGTACCCTTGGATCTCCAAGTTTATTTGGTATTCCACCCTTAAAAGTAAGCATGGTGGAAATTTCAGCTTCCGGTATCTTTCTTTTATTTGTAATGATATCCTTCATATATTTAGCATTGGGATTTACTTTAAGCATATGAGTTAAGCGCATACGTAAGAAGATAGGTCTAATCATTTTAGCAAAGCGCTCAAAATCCTCATCATCCTTTGTCTTGGATGGTTTAGGAGGAAAAGGCATGAGTTTCTGAACCCATGGTTCTCTTTCTCTACCGTGCTTCCTAGCAACAAAATCTCTCTTATCATAATGTTGATTCTTTGATTGTGGGTTATCAAGATCAACAGCAGGTTCAATCTCTACATCATTATTATTGCTAGGTTGAGCATCAACATGGACATTATCATTAACATTATCATTAGGTTCATGTTCATCACCTGATTGTGTTTTAACATCAGAAATAGAAATATCATTGGGATTCTCATGTGTGTCTACAACAGGTTCACTAGAAGCATGCAAAGTCCTATCATTTTTCTTTTTCTTCTTGTTAGAAGGACTAGGTGCATCTACATTATTTCTCTGAGAATCCTGCTCGATTCTCGTAGGGTGGCCTTCAGGATAAAAGGTTCCTGAGTCATTCTACCAGTTCTAGTAGCCACTCTAACAGCAAAGTCATGTTTATTATTTAATTCATCGAGCAAATCACTTTGAGCTTTAAGTACTTGTTCAGCTTGAGTGGTAACCATAGAAGCATACTTTCTAATGAGTTTAAGTTCACCTTTAACTCTAGCCATATAATCACTCAAGCGTCCTATCTCCAAAGCATTACTCTTTAATTCTCTACCAACATAAGCATTAAAACTTTCTTGCCTAGCCATAAAGTCATCAAATTTATCTAAGCATGGGTTATGGAATTTAGTAGACAGACTTTCAACTTTATCATATCTATAGAGAGAATTTACCTTCACTACCTGTGTCAGGTTATCAAGACAATGTGTTTCTTCAATAGGCGGTATATTAAGACCATGTATTTCTTCAATAGGAGGTAAATTCTTAATATCCTCAACTTTAATACCTTTTTATTTCATTGATTTCTTTGCCTCTTGCATATCTTCAGCACTGAGAAATAGAACACCCCTCTTCTTCGGAGTTGGTTTAGGAATAGGGTCAGGAGCTGGCTTAATTGGACCAGCAATTGGCTCAGGAAGAGTCCAATTATTTTCATTAGTCAACATATTATTCAATAACAATTCAGCTTGGTCAACTGTTCTTTCCCTGAAAACACAACCAGCACAACTATCCAAGTGGTCCTTGGAAGCATCTGTTAGTCTATTATAAAAGATATCAAGTATTTCATTTTTATTAAGAGGATGATAAGGCAAAGCATTAAGTAATCGGAGAAGCCTCCCACATGTTGGAAATATGCCCTAGAGGCGATAATAAATTAGTTATTATTATTATATTTCTTGTTCATGATAATCATTTATTATCCATGCTATAATTGTATTGATAGGAAACTCAGATACATGTGTGGGTACATAGACAACACCATGTCCCTAGTAAGCCTCTAGTTGACTAGCTCGTTGATCAATAGATGGTTACGGTTTCCTGACCATGGACATTGGATGTCGTTGATAACTGGATCACATCATTAGGAGAATGATGTGATGGACAAGACCCAATCCTAAGCCTAGCACAAAGATCGTGTAGTTCGTCTGCTAAAGCTTTTCTAATGTCAAGTATCATTTCCTTAGACCATGAGATTGTGCAACTCCTGGATACCGTAGGAATGCTTTGGGTGTACCAAACGTCACAACGTAACTGGGTGGCTATAAAGGTGCACTATGGCTACCTCCGAAAGTGTCTGTTGGGTTGGCACGAATCGAGACTGGGATTTGTCACTCCGTGTGACATAGAGGTATCTCTGGGCCCACTCGGTAGGACATCATCATAATGTGCACAATGTGACCAAGGGGTTGATCACGGGATGATGTGTTACGGAACGAGTAAATAGACTTGCCGGTAACGAGATTGAACAAGGTACCGGGATACCGACGATCGAACCTCGGGCAAGTACAATACCGCTAGACAAAGTGAATTGAATACGTGATTGATTGAATCCTTGACATCGTGGTTCATACGATGAGATCATCGTGGAACATGTGGGAGCCAACATGGGTATCCAGATCCCGCTGTTGGTTATTGGCCGGAGAGTTGTCTCGGTCATGTCTACGTGTCTCTCGAACCCGTAGGGTCTACACACTTAAGGTTCGATGACGGTAGGGTTATAGGGAATAGATGTACGTGGTTACCGAATGTTGTTCGGAGTCCCGGATGAGATCCCGGTCATCACGAGGCACTACTAGGGAAAAGACTAGCAGTAGCGCGGGTTTTGGGCCTATTAGTAGCGCGGGGGCCGGCGCTACTAATAAGGCGGTACAACTAACTTATAGCAGTAGCGCGGGTGCCACCGGCGCTACTACTACGTCCTTTAGTAGTAGCGTGGTTAAAAACCCGCGCTACTACTACCAGCGCGGGTTTTTTTTGAATATTTTGGAAAAAATATTTTGATTTTTTCCCTAATTTTCAAATTTCTGAATTATTTTAACCTCAAATCTCTAATCAGCCCTCATCGCTGCTCAATTTAATCTCTAATCACCCCTCATCATTCCAAATCATCTAACTTCCCGGACGGTCACCCATCCTCTCACTACTCCAGCCTGAGCACGCTTAACTTCTGGGTTCTATTCTCCCTCGTTTCCAAGTCTGCACTTGTTGTTTTCCTGACAATAGTAAGATGTCAATCCTATTAACCTCAGGAATTTAGCTTGAGCATGAAGTCACACATTTCACTATTTGAGTTTGAAACTATTGTTCTAAAAAATTAGTAACACTAATATTTCTTGAATAATTAGTTTGACCACAGTTTGACCACAGTTTGACCACAGTTTGACCACAGTTTGGCCATAGTTTGACCAGATTTGACCAAAATTCAAAAAAATTAAAATAATTATTTAGTAACACTAATATTCTAGAATAATTAGTTTGACCATTGTTTGACCACAGTTTGACCACACAGTTTGAAATTTTTTCGATTTTTTCCACTCTAGATCATAAAAGCCCCGGAACTTCTTTTCTGTTTCATATAAAAAACTTTTTCATCCGAGTTAGTATGCAAAAGTTATGCCCATTTTTACAAATTCTCGAGAGATTTTGCAAATAAAGTCGAAATTCATATTTGCAAATTTTCCCAACAACTAGACCACATATCACATGGGAAACTTATTTTCTTTTATATTTTTGACATTTTCATCAT
>NC_057798.1:771884582-771913496 GCF_018294505.1 Triticum aestivum | reverse complement strand
TGGGACCTTTTGTAGTAGCGCGGTTTTTTACCCCCTCGCTACTACTATGGCACCACTTAGTAGTAGCGAGGGCTAAAAACCAACGCTACTGCTATCAAACTTAGTAGTAGCAAGGTTTTAAAAACCCACGCTGCTACTATGGCATGTCCCGGGGGACACGGTACAGACCGCTTAGTAGTAGCGAGGGTTAAAAACCCGCGCTACTGCTATAAACTTAGTAGTAGCAAGGTTTAAAAACCTGCGCTACTGGTAAGTAGCAGTAGCGAGCGTTTTTAACCCTCGCTACTAGTAACTTTCTGTGTATAGGCTTTTCCCTAGTAGTGAGGAGTTCCAGAATGGTCCGGAGGTAAAGATTTATATATGGGAAGTCCTGTTTTGGTCACCGGAAAGGTTTCGGGTGCTATCGGTAATCTACCGGGACCACCGGGAGGATCCCGGGGGTCCACCAAGTGGGGCCACCGGCCCCAGAGGGCAGCATGGGCCAAGTGTGGGAGGGGACCAGCCCCAGGTGGGCTGGTGCACCCCCCCACCAGGGCCCAAGGCGCCTAGGGTTTGGGGAGGGGGCGCCTCCACCTTGCTTGGGGGGCAAGTTTCCCCGTCTCCCCCCCTTGGCCGCACCCTAGATGGGATCTAGGGGCTGCCGCACCCCTTGGGGTGGGAACCCTAGAGGGGGCGCAGCCCCCTCCCTCTCCCCTATATATAGTTGAGGTCTTTGGGGCTGCCAACACAAGAGTTTTCACCTCTCCCTGGCGCAACCCTACCTCTCTTCCTCCTCGTCTCTTGCGGTGCTTGGCGAAGCCCTGCTGGAGTGCCACGCTCCTCCACCACCACCACGCCGTCGTGCTGCTGCTGGACGGAGTCTTCCCCAACCTCTCCCTCTCTCCTTGCTGGATCAAGGCATGGGAGACGTCACCGGGCTGCATGTGTGTTGGACATGGAGGTGCCGTCCGTTCGGCACTTGGATCATCAGTGATTTGGATCACGACGAGTACGACTCCATCAACCCCGTTCACTTCAACGCTTCCGCTTAGCGATCTACAAGGGTATGTAGATGCACTCTCCTTCCCCTCGTTGCTAGATTACTCCATAGATTAATCCTGGTGATGCGTAGAATTTTTTTGATTTCTGCTACGTTCCCCAACAGTGGCATCATGAGCTAGGTCTATGCGTAGTTTCTATGCACGAGTAGAACACAAGTTGTTGTGGGTGTTGATTTTGTTCAATATGCTTACCGTTACTAGTCCAATCTTGTTTCGACGGTATTGTGGGATGAAGCGTCCCGGACCGACCTTACACGTACACTTACGTGAGACAGGTTCCACAGACTGACATGCACTTGTTGCATAAGGTGGCTAGCGGGTGCAAGTCTCTCCCACTTTAGTCGGATCGGATTCGATGAAAAGGGTCCTTATGAAGGGTAAATAGCAATTGACATATCACGTTGTGGTTTTGCGTAGGTAAGAAACGTTCTTGCTAGAAACCCATAGCAGCCACGTAAAACATGCAAACAACAATTAGAGGACGTCTAACTTGTTTTTGCAGGGTATGCTCTATGATGTGATATGGCCAAAAGAATGTGATGAATGATATGTGATGTATGAGATTGATCATGTTCTTGTAATAGGAATCACGACTTGCATGTCGATGAGTATGACAACCGGCAGGAGCCATAGGAGTTGTCTTAATTTATTGTATGACCTGCGTGTCATTGAACAACGCCATGTAATTACTTTACTTTATTGCTAAACCGTTAGCCATAGTAGTAGAAGTAATAGTTGGCGAGACAACTTCATGGAGACACAATGATGGAGATCATGATGATGGAGATCATGGTGTCATGCCGGTGACGATGATGATCATGGAGCCTCGAAGATGGAGATCAAAAGGAGCAAAATGATATTGGCCATGTCATGTCACCTTTTGATTGCATGTGATGTTTATCATTTTTATACATCTTATTTGTTTAGAACGACGGTAGCATAAATAAGATGATCCCTCATAAAATTTCAAGAAAGTGTCCCCCCTAACTGTGCATCGTTGCGAAAGCTCGTTGTTTCGAAGCACCATGTGATGATCGGGTGTGATAGATTCTAACGTTCACATACAATGGGTGTAAGCCAGATTTACACACGCGAAACACTTAGGTTGACTTGACGAGCCTAGCATGTACAGACATGGCCTCGGAACACAAGAGACCGAAAGGTCGAGCATGAGTCGTATGGTAGATACGATCAACATGAAGATGTTCACCGATGATGACTAGTCCGTCTCACGTGATGATCGAACACGGCCTAGTCGACTCGGATCATGTAATCACTTAGATGACTAGAGGCATGTCTATCTGAGTGGGAGTTCATAAGATGAACTTAATTATCCTGAACATAGTCAAAAGTTTTTTGCAAATTATGTCATAGCTCGCGCTTTAGTTCTACTGTTTTAGATATGTTCCTAGAGAAAATTTAGTTGAAAGTTGATAGTAGCAATTATGCGGACTAGGTCCATAAACTGACGATTGTCCTCATTGCTACGCAGATGGCTTATGTCCTTAATGCACCGCTTGGTGTGCTGAACCTCGAACGTCGTCTGTGGATGTTGAGAACATCTGACATACACGTTTTGATGACTACATGATAGTTTAGTGTGTAATGTTAAACGATGTAGAATTGAGGCACCGAAGACGATTTCGAAACGTCGCGGAACATATGAGATGTTTCGAGGACTGAAATTGAGATTTCAGGCTAGTTCCCATCTCAAGAAGTATGAGACCTCTGACAAGTTTCTTAAGCCTACAAACTAAGGGAGAAAAGCTCAATCATTGAGCTTGTACTCAGATTGTCTGGGTACAACAATCACTTGAATCGAGTGTGAGTTAATCTTCCAGATGAGATAGTGATGTTTCTCCAAAGTCATTGCCACCAAGCTACTAGAGCTTCGTGATGAACTATAACATATCAGGGATAGATATGATGATCCTTGAATTATTCGCAATGTTTGACACCGCGAAAGTAGAAATCAAGAAGGAGCATCAACTGTTGATGGTTAGTGAAACCACTAGTTTCAAGAAGGGCAAGGGCAAGAAGGGATACTTCATGAAACGGCAAATCAGCTGCTGCTCTAGTGAAGAAACCCAAGGTTGAACCCAAACCCGAGACTAAGTGCTTCTGTAATAAAGGGAACAGTCACTGGAGCAGAATTACCCTAGATACTTGGTAGATAAGAAGGCAGGCAAGGTCAATAGAAGTATATTGGATATACATTTGTGTACTCTACTAGTACTCTTAGTAGCACCATGGTAATAGATACCGGTTCGGTTGCTAAGTGTTAGTAACTCAAAATAAAAGGCTACGGAAAAAACGGAGACTAGCTAAAGGCGAGGTGACGATAGGTGTTGGAAGTATTTCCAAGGTTGATGTGATCAAACATCGCACGCTCCCTCTACCATCGGGATCGGTGTTAAACCTAAATAATTGTTATTTGGTGTTTGCATTGAGCATAGACATGATTGGATTATGTCTATCGCAATAGGTTATTCATTTAAGGAGAATAATGGTTACTCTGTCTTTTTGAATAATATCTTCAATGGTCTTGCACCTAAAATGAATGGTTTATTGAATCTCGATCGTAGTGATACACATGTTCATGCCAAAAGATATAAGATAGTAATGATAGTACCACCTACTTGTGGCACTGCCATGTAAGTCCTATTGGTATAAAACGCATGAAGAAGCTCCATGTTGATGGATCTTTGGACTCACTCGTCTTTGAAAAGTTTGAGACATGCGAACCATGTCTATTGGTGTATATGCATGAAGAAACTCCATGCAAATAGACCGTTTGGACTCACCTAATTTTGAATCACTTGAGACATGCAAATCATACCACATGGGCAAGATGACTAAAAGCCTCATTTTCAGTAAAATGGAACAAGAAAGCAACTTGTTGGAAGTAATACATTTTGATGTGTGCAGTCCAATGAGTGCTGAGGCACGCAGTGGATATCGTTATGTTCTTACTTCACGGCTGATTTGAGTAGATACTGAGTATATTTACTTGGTGAAACACAAGTCTGAATTATTGAATGGTTCATGTAATTTTAGAGTGAAGTTGAAGATCATCGTGACAAGAGGATAAAATGTCTATAATATGATCATAGAGATGAGTATCTGAGTTACGAGCTTGGGCACGCAATTAAGACATTATGGAAATTGTTTCACAATTAATACCGCCTGGAACTCCATAGTGTGATGGTGTGTCCGAACATCATTGTTGCACCCTATTGGATATGGTGCGTACTGTGATGTCTCTTATCGAATTACCACTATCGTTCATGGGTTAGGCATTAGAGACAACCGCACTCACTTTAATAGGGCACCACGTAATTCCGTTGAGACGACACCATTTGAACTATGGTTTGGAGAAACCTGAGTTGTCGTTTCTTAAAAGTTTGGGGCTGCGACGCTTATGTGAAAAAGTTTCAGGTTGATAAGCTCGAACCCAAAGCGGATAAAATGCATCTTCATAGGACACCCAAACAGTTGGGGATACCTCCTAATTCAGATCCGAAAGCAATAGGGATTGTTTCTCGAATCGGGTCCTTTCTCGAGGAAAAGTTTGTCTCGGGAATTGAGTGGGAGGATGTGTCAGGACCCCGACTCGATGTCACATCGATCTAGCCGGTAACACCTCATATCACTTTGCGGCCTCACGCACGGTATCCCCACGGGTGTCGCCTTACTTTTGCCCGGGACCGTTTGCGCATTTTGGCTCACGTATATGATAGTGTCGCTAGCATCCATATGATAAAGAGCCCGGGCTGACATGACTAGTCGTAAACCCAAAGTGGCACAGACTTACAGGGACAGGCATCCATGACCCAGCTTCGAACGTGTCGGTCATCAGCAAGTGGGTCCGGGCTGTAGCACTGGGCTAGCAGGACTCCGGTAAACCGGGCTGTAGCGGGCTAACAGGACTCCGGTACTCAATGCGTGACATTTCCCCGAAGGGACAGACACAGGAACGAAGAAGGACACATGCCGGCCAGCCTAAGTGTTCCAGAGCAGTAGCAAGCTACCATGGCTCAGCGGTAACACTAGGAGACATTTCCCGGTAAGAGAGGCTACTAAAGATAAACAACTAGGTAGTCAGATCCCACACATACCAAGCATTTCAATCATACACACATTATGCTCGATATGTGCAAATACAACGAAGCATCACAACATGACTCTACGACACAAGTACTTTATTTAAGGCTCAGGGAGCCATACATAGCATACACAAAGATACGGGTCCCACGACCCAACATACAAGTCATACAGTCATACAAACCGGCAGCGGAAGTACATTGTCTGAGTACAGACAACTAGTAAAATAAAAGAGGCTTGGAAAGCCTAGCTATACTACGTGGTCCTTCACAAGCTCAGGGTCACCACCTGGGTCTTTAGCCTACTCGTTGATGTCAACGTCTACATAGAACCCATCAGAAGGGGTTGCAGCGTCTTCTGTAAAAATGTAGATTATAGCAACATGAGTACAAAGGTACTCAGCAAGACTTACATCAGATCCTACATACATGCATATTATCAAGAAGGGTTGGTGGAGTTATTGCAGCAAGCCAGCTTTGACTCTTGGCTAGACTATCCTGCGATACTTCAACCTGAAATGGTTTTGCGCACACGAGTCCACTACTCACCAATTCAATACACTACCGAGGATCTGCCTCCGTCTTCCTACGGAAGAGCCATCCTCGGCACTCACACTTATCTTGAGGCTTTTAGTAGTTTCCATTTACTTGTCTATGAACTGTATAGGCAACCAAGTAGTCCTTTACCGCGGACGCGGCTATTCGAATAGATTATGATAACCCTGCAGGGGTGTACTTCTTCATACACGCTCTCACCACTTACCGTCGTTTACACGACATGTACTCGGCAACCTTCAAGCGGAAGCCCAACGTGGGTGTCGGCCACGACCTACCTAATCACCTAAGCCTCCAGTCCAGGTTTATCGCCTATCCAGGTTCCATCCGCAGGGAGTCCGGCCGAGGTTTCCCATACGGCCCCGAACGATGTGAACAGGGTTTCCGAGATACCTAACAGGTATTCGGTACACCCGGCCACGTACCTACCGCATCACAGCCCACCCCTACGGTCAGCGCTGTCCACGGCCTCCAGTAGGCTACAAACACCAGAAACTACTTGCAACTCCTGGACGGAGAACTAGGGTGAATAAGAAGCCGAGAGGGTCCATTGGTTTCGGGCCCAATGCATGGTAGTAGCTGATTCTTAAATCACACATACAGATCTCAGTGCTTAAGGTCGGCTTCAATGAAACAACCCACCATGTACTCCTACATGGCCTCTCATCGATACCTTTACCAAATCGTGTTCACCACACCACTCTCATTACCGACATAAACATTTCACTCTAGCCCATCACCCAGATGAACCAGACCTGACGCGACTCTAAGCATAGCAGGCATAGCAAGGTAGGAACAACACATACATATGGCTCAATCAACTCCTACACATGCTAGTGGGTTTCATCTAGTTACTGTGGCAATGACAGGTCATGCAGAGGAAATGGGTTCAACTACCGTAGCACACAGCAATTTGAAACGCGTTGTCTTAATGCAGTAAAAGAGAGCAGGAGCGAGAACATGGGATTGTATCGATATGATCAAATGGTTGGTTGCTTGCCTGATGGTTCGATGCACTGATACGGTTCTTCGTTAGGGTAATCACGGTACTCCTCGGAGGCAGAACCTGTCGCAAAGGACACCGATATACAACCATCACCAAACAATGTGCAACAATATGATGCATGCATGAAACATGGCAATATGAGTGTGTTGGGCTAATGCAACTAAAACCAGAAGGGTTTGAACATATTTGAATCAAAGATTCAAATTTCAAACTCAAACATGGCCTTTTAAAGTGCTTTTCCTTGTTCTGCTTAAAACATCAATTTAACTTGTTTGATCATGCATGAAAATAGTACAGATGGATAGATTGGATTTTTCTGATCATTTTTCATATATAATTTGTCTAATTTGGAGTTACAGAATAAAAGTTATGAATTTTTGAAGTTTAAATAATATTCTGGAATTTCCTGATTTAAATTAAATCCAGAAATATATATATTGCGCCAGCATGACGTCAGCATGACGTCAGTGGTCAACTGCGGCTGGCTGGGGTCAAACCTGACGTGTGGGGTCCACGCGTCAGTGACAGGGGGGTTTAACAGGGTTAATTTAATCCTAATTAGGAATTAGTGGCGCTGGGGCCCACTGGTCAGTGTCAGGGGGGTTAATTAAGCGGTGATTAGCGCTAATCTAACCACCTGGCCGACGGGGCCCACGCGTCAGTGACCCTGGGGGGGTCAAACCCCAGGTCAGACAGGTCAACCCCACCGGCGAGATGACGCCGGCGAGGCCCGAGACAGCGGCGCGATGCGGGATCGCGCTACAGGGCACGGGCAAGGCCGTGCTTGGGCTCGTTGGAGAGCTCTTGCTCCCGCGCGTCGAACGGTGGTGGTGGCCGTGCCTGAGGTGGTCGGTACCGACGACGGCGACGACCGTGGCGGCTGCCGGAGCTCGGTTGAGCTCGGGGTCGAGGCTACAACGGCTGCAGAGATGCGGGGTTGGCACCTACGGCTTCTACGCGGTGCGGTGAGGACGTGGGTGTGCTCGGTTGGGCGCTACGGTGACTGTGGCCACGACGGCGACGAGGCACGGCGGTGGCGAGCTTCGGAGCTCAAGGGGGCGGCAGCTACAGGATGCTAGGGACGACGGGGCAAGGGGGAATCGGGTCAGTGGCTCACCGCGGAGCTGCAGGGATGGTTAGCGGGCTCGGGGACGGCCAGAGTGCAGCGAATTGACGGTGATGATCTCCGGTGGCCGAGGAGGGGAACGGCGACGTGGGCGGCGATGCAGGGCTTCCCGAGGGGCTTGGCTTGGTGGGGAGGAAGAGGGGGTCGCGGCGGAGCTCCTGAGCTCAGCGGAGGGGCGAGGGGTGGCCGGTGACGGCTGCTATGGCGAACGGCGGCGATGGTGGTGTTCGGCCGTGAGAGAGAGAGCGAGGGAGAGGAGGGGAAGAACCGAGGGAGAGTGAGAGAGAGCAGGGGGAGGGCGTGGCGTCGTCCGGGGCATCGAGACGAGGAGGGGAGGGCAGGCAGGCAGGCGAGCAGGTGGCGTGGCGCGGTGGCGCGCGCGCGCGCCGGCCACACTCCCCTCCCTCTGTCGAGGACGAAGACGACAGAGGAGGGAGGCGGGCTGGGCCGCCTGCTGGCTGGGCCGGCCAGCTGGCTAGGCCGCACAGGGAGGAGCCCAGGTAAGCTCCTCCTTTTATTTATTTTTCCTTTTCTAATTTCTGACATTTGTTTTGATTTAAAAAAAAATATTAAATCATTTATTTATCTTATGCCAATTTTTGCAGGAGCTAGATATATTATTCCAGAGCTCCTTTATAATTGGCATAATATTTGGACATATATTAATATATATAAATAATATATTTCCAATGCAAATATTTATGCATTAATTCCAAATGCCCAAGATAAATACCTATGAGCTCTTAAAATTATTGGTTTGATTTTTATCTCTGTCCAATATTATCAGAGAGCAACATGAGCATTTTCTTGGACCCTTTTGGAGAAATTTTTATTTGGATCATTTTCAGAAATGATTCTGAGGGTTTCACAAATCCCCAATTCAAATTAAATGGAATTTTAAACATGATGCACACACTCTGATGCATGACTAGCTAGGGTGTGACAACTCACCCCCACTCAAAAGAATCTCGTCCCGAGATTTGGGTTCCTCCGGGAAGAAGGCGGGATACTCAAGTCGAAGACGATCCTCCCTTTCCCAAGTTGCTTCATCCTCAGAATGGTGCGACCATTGAACTTTGAGAAACTTGATGTTATGACGTCGGGTGGTGCGTTCGGCCTGATCGAGGATACGAATGGGGTACTCTCGATATGTAAGATTATCTTGGAGATCAAGCATTTCGTGGTCCACTCCACGGATAGGATCCGAGAAGCAACGCCTGAGTTGAGAAACGTGGAAGACATCGTGGACTCTGGAGAGGTGCGGAGGTAGTTCCAACTGGTAGGCAACTTCTCCTCGTTTGGCAAGAATGCGAAAAGGTCCAATGTAACGAGGAGCCAATTTGCCTTTGATACCGAAACGATGAGTTCCCTTCAGAGGGGTGACCCGAAGATAAGCCTTCTCGTCAACCTCGAAAGTCATAGCCTTATGTTTTCGGTCATATTGACTCTTTTGACGAGATTGGGCTGTTTTCAACTTTTCACGAACGATACGAACTTGTTCTTCTGCTTCCTGAATCATATCCGGGCCAAAGAATTGTCTTTCCCCGGTCTCTGACCAGTTAAGGGGTGTTCGACACCGTCGTCCATAGAGAACTTCAAAAGGGGCTTTACCCAAGCTAGATTGATAGCTGTTGTTGTAAGCGAATTCGGCAAATGGAAGGCACTTCTCCCAGTCCATTCCGAATGAGATAACAGAGGCTCGAAGCATGTCTTCTAGAATCTAGTTGACGCGTTCCACTTGACCACTCGACTGAGGGTGGAAGGCGGTGCTAAAGGAGAGACGGGTTCCCATAGCATTTTGGAAACTTTCCCAAAATCGAGAGGTGAAAAGACTTCCTCGATCCGAGTTGATTTCCAAAGGAACACCATGGAGGGACACTATTCGGGAGATGTATAAGTCTGCCAGCTGGCTAGCGGTTATACTCTCACGAACAGGTAAGAAATGGGCTACTTTGGAAAGACGATCGACCACGACGAAAATAGCATTATTCCCTCTCTTGGTCCTGGGAAAACCGGTAATGAAATCCATACCAATTTTATCCCATTTCCATTCAGGAATAGCTAAGGGTTGAAGGGTGCCAGCAGGCCGTTGATGCTCTGCTTTTACACGACGACAGACGTCGCAATTAGCAATATACTGAGCAATTTCTCTCTTCATCCTAGTCCACCAGAACCTCTGGCATAGGTCCTGATACATCTTAGTACTACCGGGATGAATGGTGAGAGGAGATTCATGAGCTTCCTTAAGGATCAAACGCCTCAGGTTTCGCACTTTGGGAACCACTAGTCGATTCCCGAAATATACGACCCCTTGATCATTAATGGAGAAACAATTCGCAACTCCTTTCTGGATGTTTCTCTTGATGCGGGAAATTCCCGGATCTACCTTCTGTGCTTTGATAATCTGATCCGTAAGGGTAGGTTTTGCCACCAAGGTGGAAAGAAAACCTTGAGGTACAATGTGAAGGTTAAGCTTCCGAAATTCCTCATGGAGAAGCGGTTGACTTTGTTGTAACATCAGGTTGTTACAATAAGATTTACGACTTAGCGCATCAGCCATGACGTTGGCTTTCCCTGGGGTGTAGGTTATTCCTAAGTCGAAGTGTGTGATCAACTCAACCCAACATCTTTGCCTGAGATTCAGATCCGGTTGGGTGAAAATGTACTTCAAACTTTGGTGATCAGTGAATATTTCGCAACGGTTACCGAGGAGGTAATGTCGCCAGGTTTTAAGTGCATAGACTACGGCTGCAAGCTCTAGATCATGAGTAGGATAGTTCTCCTCATGTGGGTGCAATTGTCGTGAAGCGTAGGCAATTACGTGTCGATCTTGCATGAGAATGCAACCTAGTCCTTGTCGCGAGGCGTCGCAGTAGATAACAAAGTCCTTGGAGAAGTCTGGCGGTACCAGTACGGGAGCAGAGGTCAGGCGTCTTTTCAGTTCCTGAAAGCTGTGCTCACATTGTGGAGTCCATTCGAACTTCTTATCTTTCTTGAGGAGTTCGGTTAGAGGTTTGGCAACTTTGGAGAAGTTCTCGACAAAGCGACGACAATAGCTCGCTAAGCCCAGAAAACTCCGAACTTGCTTGACCGATTCAGGTGGAGTCCAATTAAGGACGGCTTGAACTCGCTCAGGGTTAACAGCAATACCTTTACCAGATATTACATGACCCAGATAGGTCACTTCTGACAACCAGAATTCACATTTAGAAAATTTGGCATAAAGGCGATGCTCTCGAAGTTTCTTCAACACTAGCCTTAGATGTTCGGCATGTTCTTCCTCGTTCTTGGAGTAGATGAGTATATCATCGAGGTAAACCACGACGAATTTATCCAAATACTCCATGAAGATTGAGTTCATTAACCGAGAAAAGGTGGCTGGAGCGTTGGTTAATCCGAAGGACATGACGGTGTACTCGTATTGGCCATAACGAGTAACAAAGGCCGTTTTAGGAATGTCCCCGTTTCTGATTTTGATTTGATGATAGCCCAACCTCAAATCCATCTTGGAGAAGACTGAGGATCCAGCGAGCTGATCATAAAGGTCGTTGATCCTGGGGAGCGGATATTTGTTCTTGATTGTGACCAAATTGACAGGTCGGTAATCTACAACCATCCGGTCCGTACCATCCTTCTTCTTGACGAATAGGACGGGGCAAGCCCACGGAGATGAGCTAGGTCTGATGAAACCCTTTTTCAAGGACTCATCGAGTTGTTTCTTAAGCTCGGCTAGTTCTAGGGGTGCCATCTTATAGGGTCTTCTAGCAATCGGAACGGTTCCTGGAATGAGGTCTATTACAAACTCAACATCCCTGTCAGGTGGAACACCTGGCAATTCTTCTGGAAAGACATCCGGGAAGTCACGGACCACCGGCACGTCCTTAAGGTCTGGCAAAGGGCTGGCGTTAAGAGAATATAATTGTCGCTTGGCTATTCGGGTCAAGACATTGACTATCTTCCCCGAAGGGTGGGTGAGCTGAACAGTCCTAGAGAAGCAATCAATTTTGGCTTGATGAGCTGACATCCAGTCCATACCCAAAATGATATTAATATCTGAAGATTTAAGGGCTATCAAAGACGCGAGGAAAACAAGTCTGTCGACTTGGATTTCATTTCCATAACTTACCCTAGAGGTCTGCCATCTAAAACCAGGAGTAGAAATTTCCATAGTGGATGGCATGTCACAGAATGCAACGTTATGTAAACGAGCATAATTTTCGGATATAAAGGAATGAGAGGCTCCTGTATCGAAAAGAACAGATGCCGGGTGGCAATTAACAAGAAGCGTACCGAGAACGACGTTGGGATCCTCTTGAGCTTCTTCGGCAGAGATACAGTTGACATGGCCACGTGAAGCGGTGACCGGTTTGGCGTGGAACACTTTCCCTGTCGGCTTGCCACGGCCAACAGCTTTAGCAGACTGGTTGGGGTTGGTCTGGGGACACTCACGCATATAGTGACCAGATTCCCCACACTTGAAACAAGTCACGGAGCTGGTACGTGGAGGAGCATTGTTAGTTGGACCCCCATAGGGCTTGGCTGGTGCAGATTGTTGAACAGGGCGAGGCGCCTGGAAAGATGGCCTTGGTGTGAACCTGGGTGGCAGGGCGGTGTTGGGTACCCACACGCGGCGCTTCTGAGGACCAGCACCGGATGAGGAACCCATGTCACGGCCATGCTTGCGTGTTGCGTCATAGTCAGTCTGACCAGTTTCAGCACTGATGGCTTTGTTGACAAGTTTCTGAAAAGATGTGCACTCATGCAGACGGAGGTCGCGGCGAAGCTCAGGACTAAGGCCCTTACGGAACCTTGCTTGCTTCTTGGCATCAGTAGAAACTTCCTCGGTTGCATATCGTGCGAGGTTACCAAACTCCCTGCTGTAAGCATCCACAGAAAGTCGGCCTTGGGTGAAACTGCAAAATTCCTCACGTTTACGGTCCATGAGACCCTCCGGAATGTGATGTTCACGGAAAGCCTCACTGAACTCAGCCCAAGTAGTGACATGGCCCGCTGGGCGCATAGCTCCATAATTCTCCCACCATAGACTGGCGGGGCCTTCAAGATGATAAGCAGCAAAGGTGACCTTGTCAGCCTCCGCTACCAGCGCGGAACGCAGTTTGTGAGCGATACTGCGAAGCCAGTCATCAGCGTCGAGAGGCTCGACGGAGTGGTGGAACATAGGTGGATGTAATTTGATAAAATCACTGAGTGACACCACGTTAGTCCTCTGATGGTGTGCCGTGTTCTGTTCAATACGCTCCAACAAACGGTTGGTCTCCCGCTTGTTTCTCTCAGCTTCCATCATAACCTCGGCTAGGGAAGGAGGATGAGGCAAATTTGCATCCCTGACTTCACTGCCTTTGGCCTGCTCTTGAGGAGCAGGGTTAGTGCGCGTGTTGACCATCCTAGGTAAACAAGACAATGATTTAGTCAGGATGATAAAATTCCAACATAGGATACGAAATGTAAGGAATAACTCGGAATGCAAGATGATCATCCGTATGACATGGTAGATACAGAAACTGCTTCTTTTATTCCATCGTCATACACACCATACAGGGTTTAGTACAAGACCAAACAAAGTACTATTACGGTGAAAAGAGGATTACATCTCGTCGGAGGCATCCCAAGCTCCTATACATTATTTTTCTACACCTCCGGAAAGAGTACAAACTAGGTCATATCCCACGAGTCACGCGGGACGATAGACGACACAGCTAGTGCGAACTAGTGATACTACCACTAACTCAGACCGATCCGTAGTAGTCCTCGTAGAAGTCACCTCCATAGCCTGGAAGCTCAACATGATCATCCGGAAACAGACGATCTCGCGGAGCTTGTGGACCATAGGGGCTAGGATGAGGCCTTGGACCAACAGACGGTGGCCTGCGGGGACCGCGAGGTGGGGTGATGCCTCCTACATCACGCCAACCCATCACGTCTGGCAGAGCAGATCTCACAGGATAGAGATCGCACATATCCGAATATCCAGCTTGCACCGCCGGTGCGAACCGAGTCAAAGTGGCCCAGTGGTCAGCACGGGTATTGAAGAGCTCTAACCTTAAGGCCCGATTTTCACGGTCCTTATCCTCGAGCATCTCAGCAGTGGTGCGAGTCCGTGAATCCTCCTGAGTGGGGTCAGCATAGATAGCCTGGAGATACCCTTGTGCTCCCGGAAGTGATCCTGGCATATACCGGAAATCAGAGTCCCGAAATAGACCAGACCTGACTCGCATGATGGTCATCATAGAGTAGGCGGCGTCCTGCACAGCCATCTCAATAGTAACCCCGAGTCCATAGGAGCAGTGAAGGGGCTCGGTGGATCCAGGATAAGATGGAAATATCCTGACAGTGCAGAGATACTGGCTTTGATTAAAGTCCCGAAATTGCTCTTCGACCGTGTACTCAGGATACCAGCGGTATCCAGCCTCAGTCATTACCCTGACCAACTTGGCAGTATGGCCGGGTACATCTAGGCATCGAGTCAGGCGAACCACTTGATTGGGGTCGCGAGTGGCCATCTGAAAGCACAATCATAATGCAAAGGCCTTAGAATTTCTAGCAAAATTTCGGCAGCATAACAGCTGTAAATGCTCAAGAAGGATTTTGAGACATTTGACAAAGGATTACATACACACTCAACATCATCATATCAAAGTTCTGAATCCATTCTAACAACATAATGTGGTAGTAGAACTGAACTAGGCTTGCATCCATCAAACTTATAAGGTACTACTGATTAGTAACACGTGATCCTGATAGAGAGTATAGATCCTAATTCCTTAACCCCCGGTGGAAGAATGGACTGACTCAGATCAGAATGTCATAAGATAAAGGAGTAAAGAGAGCCTTACGTTCCAACCCACAAACAATTCCCCTACATATAACTAAAGAATTTCTAGACTCAACATCGACCAGTTTGGCTTGGAGAACCTACAAGCAGTCCGGCTCTGATGCCAACGCTGTCAGGACCCCGACTCGATGTCACATCGATCTAGCCGGTAACACCTCATATCACTTTGCGGCCTCACGCACGGTATCCCCACGGGTGTCGCCTTACTTTTGCCCGGGACCGTTTGCGCATTTTGGCTCACGTATATGATAGTGTCGCTAGCATCCATATGATAAAGAGCCCGGGCTGACATGACTAGTCGTAAACCAAAAGTGGCACAGACTTACAGGGACATGCATCCATGACCCAGCTTCGAACGTGTCGGTCATCAGCAAGTGGGTCCGGGCTGTAGCACTGGGCTAGCAGGACTCCGGTAAACCGGGCTGTAGCGGGCTAACAGGACTCCGGTACTCAATGCGTGACATTTCCCCGAAGGGACAGACACAGGAACGAAGAAGGACACATGCCGGCCAGCCTAAGTGTTCCAGAGCAGTAGCAAGCTACCATGGCTCAGCGGTAACACTAGGAGACATTTCCCGGTAAGAGAGGCTACTAAAGATAAACAACTAGGTAGTCAGATCCCACACATACCAAGCATTTCAATCATACACACATTATGCTCGATATGTGCAAATACAACGAAGCATCACAACATGACTCTACGACACAAGTACTTTATTTAAGGCTCAGGGAGCCATACATAGCATACACAAAGATACGGGTCCCACGACCCAACATACAAGTCATACAGTCATACAAACCGGCAGCGGAAGTACATTGTCTGAGTACAGACAACTAGTAAAATAAAAGAGGCTTGGAAAGCCTAGCTATACTACGTGGTCCTTCACAAGCTCAGGGTCACCACCTGGGTCTTTAGCCTACTCGTTGATGTCAACGTCTACATAGAACCCATCAGAAGGGGTTGCAGCGTCTTCTGTAAAAATGTAGATTATAGCAACATGAGTACAAAGGTACTCAGCAAGACTTACATCAGATCCTACATACATGCATATTATCAAGAAGGGTTGGTGGAGTTATTGCGGCAAGCCAGCTTTGACTCTTGGCTAGACTATCCTGCGATACTTCAACCTGAAATGGTTTTGCACACACGAGTCCACTACTCACCAATTCAATACACTACCGAGGATCCACCTCCGTCTTCCTACGGAAGAGCCATCCTCGGCACTCACACTTATCTTGAGGCTTTTAGTAGTTTCCATTTACTTGTCTATGAACTGTATAGGCAACCAAGTAGTCCTTTACCGCGGACGCGGCTATTCGAATAGATTATGATAACCCTGCAGGGGTGTACTTCTTCATACACGCTCTCACCACTTACCGTCGTTTACACGACATGTACTCGGCAACCTTCAAGCGGAAGCCCAACGTGGGTGTCGGCCACGACCTACCTAATCACCTAAGCCTCCAGTCCAGGTTTATCGCCTATCCAGGTTCCATCCGCAGGGAGTCCGGCCGAGGTTTCCCATACGGCCCCGAACGATGTGAACAGGGTTTCCGAGATACCTAACGGGTATTTGGTACACCCGGCCACGTACCTACCGCATCACAGCCCACCCCTACGGTCAGCGCTGTCCACGGCCTCCAGTAGGCTACAAACACCAGAAACTACTTGCAACTCCTGGACGGAGAACTAGGGTGAATAAGAAGCCGAGAGGGTCCATTGGTTTCGGGCCCAATGCATGGTAGTAGCTGATTCTTAAATCACACATACAGATCTCAGTGCTTAAGGTCGGCTTCAATGAAACAACCCACCATGTACTCCTACATGGCCTCTCATCGATACCTTTACCAAATCGTGTTCACCACACCACTCTCATTACCGACATAAACATTTCACTCTAGCCCATCACCCAGATGAACCAGACCTGACGCGACTCTAAGCATAGCAGGCATAGCAAGGTAGGAACAACACATACATATGGCTCAATCAACTCCTACACATGCTAGTGGGTTTCATCTAGTTACTGTGGCAATGACAGGTCATGCAGAGGAAATGGGTTCAACTACCGTAGCACACAGCAGTTTGAAACGCGTTGTCTTAATGCAGTAAAAGAGAGCAGGAGCGAGAACATGGGATTGTATCGATATGATCAAATGGTTGGTTGCTTGCCTGATGGTTCGATGCACTGATACGGTTCTTCGTTAGGGTAATCACGGTACTCCTCGGAGGCAGAACCTGTCGCAAAGGACACGGATATACAACCATCACCAAACAATGTGCAACAATATGATGCATGCATGAAACATGGCAATATGAGTGTGTTGGGCTAATGCAACTAAAACCAGAAGGGTTTGAACATATTTGAATCAAAGATTCAAATTTCAAACTCAAACATGGCCTTTTAAAGTGCTTTTCCTTGTTCTGCTTAAAACATCAATTTAACTTGTTTGATCATGCATGAAAATAGTACAGATGGATAGATTGGATTTTTCTGATCATTTTTCATATATAATTTGTCTAATTTGGAGTTACAGAATAAAAGTTATGAATTTTTGAAGTTTAAATAATATTCTGGAATTTCCTGATTTAAATTAAATCCAGAAATATATATATTGCGCCAGCATGACGTCAGCATGACGTCAGTGGTCAACTGCGGCTGGCTGGGATCAAACCTGACGTGTGGGGTCCACGCGTCAGTGACAGGGGGGTTTAACAGGGTTAATTTAATCCTAATTAGGAATTAGTGGCGCTGGGGCCCACTGGTCAGTGTCAGGGGGGTTAATTAAGCGGTGATTAGCGCTAATCTAACCACCTGGCCGACGGGGCCCACGCGTCAGTGACCCTGGGGGGGTCAAACCCCAGGTCAGACAGGTCAACCCCACCGGCGACATGACGCCGGCGAGGCCCGAGACGGCGGCGCGATGCGGGATCGCGCTACAGGGCACGGGCGAGGCCGTGCTTGGGCTCGTTGGAGAGCTCTTGCTCCAGCGCGTCCAACGGTGGTGGTGGCCGTGCCTGAGGTGGTCGGTACCGACGACGGCGACGACCGTGGCGGCTGCCGGAGCTCGGTTGAGCTCGGGGTCGAGGCTACAACGGCTGCGGAGATGCGGGGTTGGCACCTACGGCTTCTACGCGGTGCGGTGAGGACGTGGGTGTGCTCGGTTGGGCGCTACGGTGACTATGGCCACGACGGCGACGAGGCACGGCGGCGGCGAGCTTCGGAGCTCAAGGGGGCGGCAGCTACAGGATGCTAGGGACGACGGGGCAAGGGGGAATCGGGTCAGTGGCTCACCGCGGAGCTGCAGGGATGGTTAGCGGGCTCGGGGACGGCCGGAGTGCAGCGAATTGACGGTGATGATCTCTGGTGGCCGAGGAGGGGAACGGCGACGTGGGCGGCGATGCAGGGCTTCCCGAGGGGCTTGGCTTGGTGGGGAGGAAGAGGGGGTCGCGGCGGAGCTCCTGAGCTCAGCGGAGGGGCGAGGGGTGGCCGGTGACGGCTGCTATGGCGAACGGCGGCGATGCTGGTGTTCGGCCGAGAGAGAGAGAGCGAGGGAGAGGAGGGGAAGAACCGAGGGAGAGTGAGAGAGAGCAGGGGGAGGGCATGGCGTCGTCCGGGGCATCGAGACGAGGAGGGGAGGGCAGGCAGGCAGGCGAGCAGGTGGCGTGGCGCAGTGGCGCGCGCGCCGGCCACACTCCCCTCTGTCGAGGCCGAAGACGACAGAGGAGGGAGGCGGGCTGGGCCGCCTGCTGGCTGGGCCGGCCAGCTGGCTGGGCCGCACAGGGAGGAGCCCAGGTAAGCTCCTCCTTTTATTTATTTTTCCTTTTCTAATTTCTGACATTTGTTTTGATTTAAAAAATATATTAAATCATTTATTTATCTTATGCCAATTTTTGCAGGAGCTAGATATATTATTCCAGAGCTCCTTTATAATTGGCATAATATTTGGACATATATTAATATATATAAATAATATATTTCCAATGCAAATATTTATGCATTAATTCCAAATGCCCAAGATAAATACCTATGAGCTCTTAAAATTATTGGTTTGATTTTTATCTCTGTCCAATATTATCAGAGAGCAACATGAGCATTTTCTTGGACCCTTTTGGAGAAATTTTTATTTGGATCATTTTCAGAAATGATTCTGAGGGTTTCACAAATCCCCAATTCAAATTAAATGGAATTTTAAACATGATGCACACACTCTGATGCATGACTAGCTAGGGTGTGACAGGATGGTGGAGACTTGATGAGGTTATTGAACCGTCACTTCAACTAGTGTGTAGCACGGCACATGAAGTTGTTTCTGTGGCGTCTATACCAATTGAAGTAGAAGATTATGATAGTGATGATAAAGTTTCAGATCAAGTCACTGTCGTACCTCGTAGGGTGACAAGGATGCATACTACTTCAGAGTGGTACAGTAATCATGTCTTGAAGGTCTTGTTGCTAGACAACAATGAACCTACGAGCTATGGAGAAGCGATGGTGGGCCCATATTCCGACAAATGGTTAGAAGCCATGAAATCCGAGATAGGATCCATGTATCAGAACAAAGCATGGACTTTGGTGGACTTGCCCGATGATCGGCAAGCCATTGAGATAAATGGATCTTTAAGAAGAAGATGGACGTGGACGGTAATGACACCGTCTATGAAGCTTGACTTGTGGCGAAGAGTTTTTCACAAGTTCAAGGAGTTGACTACGATGAGATTTTCTCATCCATAGCGATGCTTAAGTCCGTCGGAATCATGTTAGCATTAGCTGCATTTATGAAATCTGACAGATGGATGTCAAAACGAGTTTCCTTACCAGTTTTCGTAAGGAAAGGTTGTATGTGATACAATCAGAAAGGTTTTGTCGATCCTAAGGATGCTAAATGGTATGCTAGCTCCAGCGATCCTTCCATGGACTAGAGTAAGCATCTCGGAGTTGGAATATACACTTTGATAAGATGATCAAAGATTTTGGGTTTATACAAAGTTTATGAGAAACTTGTATTTCCAAAGAAGTGAGTGGGAGCACTATAGCATTTTTGATGAGTATATGTTGTTGACATATTGTTGATCGTAAATGATGTAGAATTTCTGGAAAGCATATAGGGTTATTTGAAAAGTGTTTTTCAAGGGAAAAACTGGATTAGGCTGCTTGAACATTGAGCATCAAGATCTATGAGGATAGATCAAAAAATGCTATATGGTACTTTCAAATGAGCACATACCTTGACATGATCTTGAAGGTGTTCAAGATGGATCAGTCAAAGAAGGAGTTCTTGCCTGAGTTGTAAGGTACAAAGTTAAGAGTTAAAGCTCGACCACGGCAGAAAAGAGAGAAAGGACGAAGGTCGTCCCCTATGCTTTAGACGTAGGCTCTACAGTATGCTATGCTGTGTACCGCACCTAATGTGTGCCTTGCTACATATCTAGCAAGAGGGTACAAAGGTGATCAAGGAGTGGATCACCAGATAGCGGTCAAAATTATCCTTAGAGGAATAAGGATATGTTTCTCAGTTATGGAGGTGATAAAGAGTTCGACGTAAAGAGTTGCATCGATGCAAGCTTTAACACCTATCCAAATGACTCTGAGTAGCAAACCAGATACGTATAGTGGAGCGACCATTTGGAATAGCTCCAAGTGGAGTGTGGAAGCAGCATTTAAAATATGACCTAGAGATTTGCGAAGTACATACGGATCTGAATGTTGAAGACCCGTTGACTAAAACCTCTCTCACAAGCAAAACATGATCAAACCCCAAAACTCATTGAGTCTTAATCACATGATGATGTGAACTAGTTTAGTGACACTAGTAAACTCTTTGGATGTTGGTCACATGGCGATGTGACCTGTGAGTGTTAATCACATGGCGATGTGAACTAGATTATTGACTCTAGTGCAAGTGGGAGACTGTTGGAAATATGCCCTAGAGGCGATAATAAATTAGTTATTATTATTATATTTCCTTGTTCATGATAATCGTTTATTATCCATGCTATAATTGTATTGATAGGAAACTCAGATACATGTGTGGGTACATAGACAACACCATGTCCCTAGTAAGCCTCTAGTTGACTAGCTCGTTGATCAATAGATGGTTACGGTTTCCTGACCATGGACATTAGATGTCGTTGATAACGGGATCGCATCATTAGGAGAATTATGTGATGGACAAGACCCAATCCTAAGCCTAGCACAAAGATCGTGTAGTTCGTATGCTAAAGCTTTTCTAATGTCAAGTATCATTTCCTTAGACCATGAGATTGTGCAACTCCCGGATACCATAGGAATGCTTTGGCTGTACCAAACGTCACAACGTAACTGGGTGGCTATAAAGGTGCACTACGGGTATCTCCGAAAGTGTCTGTTGGGTTGGCACGAATCGAGACTGGGATTTGTCACTCCGTGTGACGGAGAGGTATCTCTGGGCCCACTTGGTAGGACATCATCATAATGTGCACAATGTGACCAAGGCGTTGATCACGGGATGATGTGTTACGGAACGAGTAAAGAGACTTGCCGGTAAGAGATTGAACAAGGTATCAGGATACCGACGATCGAATCTCGGGCAAGTACAATACCGCTCGACAAAGGGAATTGAATACGGGATTGGTTGAATCCTCGACGTCATGGTTCATCCAATGAGATCATCGTGGAACATGTGGGGGAAAACATGGGTATCCAGATCCCGCTGTTGGTTATTGGCCGGAGAGTTGTCTCGGTCATGTCTACGTGTCTCCTGAACCCGTAAGGTCTACACACTTAAGGTTCGATGACGCTAGGGTTATAGGGAATAGATGTACGTGGTTACCGAATGTTGTTCGGAGTCCCAGATGAGATCTCGGACGTCACGAGGAGTTCCGGAATGGTCCGGAGGCAAAGATTTATATATGGGAAGTCCTGTTTTGGTCACCGGAAAGGCTTCGGGTGCTATCGGTAATGTACCGGGACCACCGGGAGGATCCCGGGGGTCCACCAAGTGGGGACACCGGCCCCAGAGGGCAGCATGGGACAAGTGTGGGAGGGGACCAGCCCTAGGTGGGCTGGTGCGCCCCCCCACCAGGGCCCAAGGCGCCTAGGATTTGGGGAGGGGGCGCCTCCACCTTGCTTGGGGGGCAAGTTTCCCCCTCTCCCCCCTTGGCCGCACCCTAGATGGGATCTAGGGGCTGCCGCACCCCTTGGGGTGGGAACCCTAGAGGGGGCGCAGCCCCCTCCCTCTCCCCTATATATAGTTGAGGTCTTTGGGGCTACCAACACAAGAGTTTTCACCTCTCCCTGGCGCATCCCTACCTCTCTTCCTCCTCATCTCTCACCGTGCTTGGCGAAGCCCTGCTGGAGTGCCACGCTCCTCCACCACCACCACGCCGTCGTGCTGCTGCTGGATGAAGTCTTTCCCAACCTCTCCCTCTCTCCTTGCTGGATCAAGGCATGGGAGACGTCACCGGGCTGCACGTGTGTTGAACATGGAGGTGTCGTCCGTTCGACACTAGGATCATCGGTGATTTGGATCATGACGAGTATGACTCCATCAACCCCATTCACTTGAATGCTTCTGCTTAGCGATCTACAAGGGTATGTAGATGCACTCTCCTTCCCCTCGTTGCTAGATTACTCCATAGATTGATCTTAGTGATGCATAGAATTTTTTTGATTTCAGCTACGTTCCCCAACACCCCAAGCATGTGGGAGACTCTCTTCCTCAATTTGCACAAAATAATATATTTCCCACAAGGCAGCTTGTTTCTTATGAGCAAGGAAATATTTAGCAGATAAGTAATAAATCATATCCTAGGGACTACGCAGACAACTAGGATCAAGAGAATTAAACCAAGTTTTAGCATCACCCTCTAATGAGGACGGAAATATCTTAAGGATGTAATAATAGCGAGACTTCTCATCATTAGTAAACAAGGTGGCTATATCATTTAACTTGGTAAGCTATGCCACAACAGTTTCAGATTCATTCCCACAAAAAGGATCAGATTCAACGAAAGTAATTATCTCAGGATCAACAGAGAATTCATAATCCTTATCAGTAACAAAGATAGGTGAAGTAGCAAAAGCAGGGTCATATTTCATTCTAGCATTCAGAGTTTTCTGTTTAATTTTAGCTAGTAACTTCTTAAGATCAGATATATCATTGCAAGCAAAAAGATATCTAGCAGTTTCTTCATCCATAAATAACCCTCAGGAACAACAGGCAATTCATAATTAGGGGGAGAACCTTCATCATCACTATCTTCAATAATTTCATCATCAATAATTTTGTTCTCTCTAACCATAACAAGTTGTTCATCAAGAAATTCACCTAATGGAAAAATAGTATCAAGCACAGAAGTAGTTTTATCATAAGTATCATGCATAGCAGAAGTGGCATCATCAATAACATGCGGCATATTAGACTTCGTAGCAGTAGCAGGTTTAGGTGTCGCAAGCTTACTCATAACAGAAGGAGAATCTAGTGCAGAGCTAGATTGCAGTTCCTTAGCTCCCCTCGTAGTTGAGGTAAAAATCTTAGTTCTTGCGTATTTCAAGTTCTTCATAGTGATCAACAGATATAAATCCCAAGTGACTCAAAGAATAGAGCTATGCTCCCCGGCAACGGCGCCAGAAAATAGTCTTGATAACCCACAAGTATAGGGGATCGCAACCGTTTTTAAGGGTTGAGTATTCAACCCAAATTTATTGATTCGACACAACAGGAGCCAAAGAATATTCTCAAATATTAGCAGTTGAGTTGTCAATTCAACCACACCTGGATAACTTAGTATCTGCAGCAAAGTATTTAGTAGCAAAGTAGTATGATAGTAATGGTAACATTAGCAAAAGTAAAGATAGCAGTTTTGTAGTAATTGTAACAGTAGCAACGGAAAAGTAAATAAGCAAAGCACAGTATGTGAAAATATCGTAGGCATTGGATCAGTGATGGATAATTATGTCGGATGCGATTCCTCATGTAATAGTTATAACATAGGGTGACACAGAACTAGCTCTAGTTCATCAATGTAATGTACACATGTATTCCAAATATAGTCATACATGCTTATGGAAAAGAACTTGCATGACATCTTTTGTCCTACCCTCCCGTGGTAGCAGGGTCCTAGTGGAAACTAAGGGATATTAAGGCCTCCGTTTAATAGAGAACCGGACCAAAGCATTAGCACTTAGTGAATACATGAACTCCTCAAACTACGGTCATCACCGAGAAGTATCTCGATTATTGTCACTTCGGGGTTGTGGGATCATAACACATAATAGGTGACTATAGACTTGCAAGATAGGATCAAGAACTCACATATATTCATGAAAACATAATAGGTTCAGATCTAAAATCATGGCGCTCGAGCCCTAGTGACAAGCATTAAGCATAGCAACATCAATCTCAGAACATAGTGGATACTAGGGATCAAACCCTAACAAAACTACCTTGATTAGATGGTAAATCTCATCCAACCCATCACCGTCCAGCAAGCCTACGATGGAATTACTCACGCACGGCAGTGAGCATCATGAAATTGGTGATGGAGGATGGTTCATGATGACGACGGCGATGAATCCCCCTCTCCGGAGCCCCGAACGGACTCCAGATCAGCCCTCCTGAGAGAGATTAGGGCTTGGCGGCAGCTCCGTATCGTAAAACGCGATGAAACTTTCTCTCTGATTTTTTTCTCCGTGAAACGGAATATATCAAATTGGAGTTGAGGTCGGCGGAGCAGCAGGGGGCCCACGAGACAGGGGGCATGCCCAGGGGGAGGGGCACGCCACCCACCCTCGTGGACAGGGTGTGGGCCTCCTAACCTTGATTCTTTCACCTGTATTTTTTATATTTTCCAAAAGTTATCTCTGTAGATTTTCAGATCATTCCGAGAACTTTTGTTTTCTGCACAATAAACAACACCATGGTAGTTCTGCTGAAAACAGCGTCAGTCCGGGTTAGTTTCATTCAAATCATGCAAATTAGAGTCCAAAACAAGGGCAAAAGTGTTTGGAAAAGTAGATACGTTGGAGACGTATCAGTATGTTACTTGCCCGAGATTCACTCGTCGGCATCTCCATACCTAGTTCAATCTCGTTATCGGCAAGTCTCTTTACTTGTTTCATAATACAAGATCCCGTGGCTAACTCATTAGTCACATTGCTTGCAAGCTTACTGTGATGTTGTATTACCGAGTGGGCACTGAGATACCTCTCCGTCAGACGGAGTGACAATTCCCAGTCTTGATCCATGCCAACTCAACAGACACCCTTAGAGATACCTGTAGATCACCTTTATAGTCACCCAGTTACGTTGCGACGTTTAGTACACACAATGTACTCCTCCAGTGTCAGTGAGTTGCATAATCTCATGGTCATAGGAACATATACTTGACATGCAGAAAACGATAGCAATAAACTTGACACAATCATATGCTACATTCATAGTTTGGGTCTAGTCCATCACATCATTCTCCTAATGATGTGATCCCGTTATCAAATGACAACTCATGTCCATGGCTTGGAAACCATAGACATCTTTGATCAACGAGCTAGTCTGGTAGAGGTTTACTAGGGTCACATTGTTGTCTATGTATCCACACATGTATTTGAGCTTCGGTCAATAAAATTATAAAATAGATAATAAATGATTATCATGAACAAGGAAATATAATAATAACAACTTTATTATTGCCTCTAGGGCATATTTCCAACACCTAGGCCTGGCTAGCTAATTAGTCGCCAATTGATTAATTGATCTCTATTTACCCGTATCTTCGTATGACTGTTCGGCTTCTAGCCTTTCTTTCTGGTCTCGCCTCATCTGGTTATGGTGTCGACCGCCCGCCTCCACCGCTCGGCCAGATAGCCAGTCGCCACACCACTCAACCGCCAGACTCTATCATCCTGACCTCTCCCGCTTGTAGCTTTCTAGAATTTTGATTTTGATTTTTGAAGTAAACAAAGGTACGCCGCCCTGCACTTGGTACTAATTGTGGATCTCTATGAGTCCCTCAACTACCAGTAGGCATATCAATTTTATATAATTTCTGCTATCCTAATTGTATGGTTAGGGTTCTAAAATTTGAAGGTAATACAATTGGGAACAAATTGCTGTCATTTCCAAATTTCGGTTAGTGATTCACATCTAACTAGATTTTTCTCAACCACGTGCACGGCAGCAGGCAGGCACAATGTCTAGTAAGTTTAACTCCCTAGTTGTACAGTTTAATGAATATGCTTATTTATTTTTTCTATTCTTGCATATTCAAACATAGCATTTTCTGAACACAAAAGTCAGTAATTTACAAGAAGATTGATGGAAAGGACGTAGAGGGTTATTTTAAAAAAGTAACTCTCGTGACTGAATTTATGAGTTATTGCCCAAGTTCATTTAATATGTACTAAGTTATTTTGTATAGGCAATCAGGATCTATTGTCATATGTCATCGTCCGATTATATCTATTTTCATTTTTTGGAGTTTCTATGCTTTAGTGTTGAACTTCACATAGTCAACTAGTATTTCAAGTGGAAGTGAAACATTTCATTTTGGGAAGGAATCTTAATGCCATACATTTTCAGTTGTCAAGTATGCTATCATATATATATGTACACATGGACACCTGGACATTTTTTTTTGAGTCCGCCCCTGCCTAGATCTTTTCCGACTACATAATGCTTGCAAAAGAGAAAAAAATAGAGGAGAACACTATTGACTCTTGCATGAAAAATAAATACATAAAGGTAAAAGATAGGCTCTTTGCAAAGGGAAGCAGAGGTTGTCATGCTCTATTTATTTTTGGATGTGCAAGCTCTTCATATACATAAACGTCACTTTATATTGCCCCTCATGATAGCAACATTTATTATGTAGTTCGCCGCTTTTATTTCTTTACTATCACAAGATCGTACAAAGCCTATTTTCCCTTACAATAAAAGATCATACATATTTAGGGGCAAGTTTTATTGTCTTATGCACCAATGACAACTTACTTGAAGGATCTTATTCAATCCATAGGTAGATATAGTGGACTCTCATAACATGAAACTGGGTTTAAGGGTTTTGGATGCACAAGTAGTATCTCTACTTGGTGTGAATTTCTGGCTAGCAAAGATATTGGCAATCACCACACATTGGAGGATCCATGACAATATAACTTCTATGTGAATAACTCATTATGTTGTCTTCCTTGTCCAACGTCAACAAATTGACATAAAATATTTATTGGGGGCTCACAGTCATAAAAGATGTCCAATATAGTATATTTATATGTGAATCTTCTCTTCCCTTACTAATTCTTTCATGAATTGCAACATTGACCAATGCTATGTTTGTTAACTTCCAATTTAATTTTACCACTTACAATTTTATTTATGTGAAGTCATTACATTCCATAAGATTAGCATCTGATCTTTCCATTATCTTTTCATTGCTAAGATTGAAACACAAAAGTAAAGAAGCAAAACTCAAACAACTCTTTATTATAAAGCTCTCGACTTATTGAATGTGCCACGCTAGGTTACCTATTGTCTTTACTCATTCACTATATTTGTGAACCCTAAGATGCTAGAGGAAAGCAAATAAACTGAATGCATTTACTTATATTTGTTTCTCGACAGCTGTCCCTCACATGATTCTTCATGTTTTGTAGCATGGGCGCCTTTACAATGGACTGCCGTCACTTTGTGAGATCATCTTATGCTTTGATCGTAAAATAGAACCCGTTCATGGCATTGGGAATGGTGAAGATAGTTACCATGAAAGCTTGGACCATCACATTTCTCTATGTTCAGATTTAATAAGAATATGTTTGTGAGACACAATTTTTTACAGCGCACTCCTATTAAAGGAACGTTGAATCGTTTCCCGTTGGATATTGTGAATAGTCCCACACCCATGCCGAAACTCGCTTAGAGAATGGTTCTAGAGCCACAATGCAGGGAGCAATGCGGGGATATACTATGTGGTAATACAGGACCACACCCACTCATTCTCGGCCTCCATAACCACATCCGCACAACTGATGCCTTAGAAAAGAGTGATTATTTCTCCCTCATATTGCTCACCAGCATAAACCTTTGTGTCGCCTATTGATTGGGAGCTCCACCTGTTTGGATGGTGGCTCCCCCCTTGGTGGCAACAAACACTGGTGGAAAAAGGGCCTTTGGTCGCGGTTCGCAACTGCCATTAGTCGCGGTTGCGCAACCGCGACCGAGCGGGCGCGACTAAAGGCCCCCCCCCCTTTAGTCGCGGTTGCTTAAGAACCACGACTAAAGGCCCGTCCACGTGGGCGCCAGGTGGCCGTCGGGGCGGAGGACCTTTAGTCGTGGTTCTTGTGGCTAACCGCGACTAAAGGCCGCCACAGGTTTTTGAAAAAAAAATTGAATTTTTTTTTTCAAATTTCTGAATTATTTTAACCTCTAGTCTCTAATCACCACCCCTCATCACTTCTCAATTTATTCTTTTATCACCCCTCATCATTCCAAATCATCTAACTTCCCAACCGGTCACCCATCCCTCTCACTACTCCAGCCCAAGCACGCTTAACTTCCGGGTTCTATTCTCCCACGCTCCAAGTCTGCACTTGTTGTTTTCCTGACAATAATAAGATGTCAATCCTATTAACCTTCAGGAATTTTGCTTGAGCATGAAGTGACACATTTCACTGTTTGAGTTTGAAACTATTGTTTTAAAAAACAAAAATTATTTAGTAACACTAATATTTCTTGAATAATTAGTTTGACCATTGTTTGACCACAGTTTGACCACAGTTGACCACAGTTTGACCAGATTTGACCAAAATTGAAATAATTAAAATAATTATTTAGTAACACTAATATTCTAGAATAATTAGTTTGACCATTGTTTGACCATAGTTTGCCCACTGTTTGAATATTTTTCAATTTTTTCCACTCTAGATCTTACAAGCCCCATAACTTTTTTTCTATTAGGTTTTTGAGGATTTTGAAAATGTTTAACGGGGTTTCCCCGTTAAATTTGGATGTAACTTTTCGAGTAGATGATTTTTCATATAAAAAACTTTTTCATCCGAGTTAGTATGCAAAAGTTATGCCCATTTTTACAAATTTCAGAGAGATTTTGCAAATAAAGTCAAAATTCACATTTGCAAATTTTCCCAACAACTAGACCACATATCACATGAGAAACTTTTTTTCTTTTATTTTTTTGACATTTCCATTATTTTCTTTTATTTTTTTTAAAACTGAAAAGGCGATCCCGGGGGGGGGGGGTTAGA